>NC_072470.1:1365347-1392847 GCF_027596085.1 Anoplopoma fimbria
ATTAGAGAAATAATGTATAATCTACTGCCCTCAACCAGTACCGATCGATCCACAGCTGTAGAACCTGAAATATATTTAGATGGCTTTTCTCCCATCGACCTTCAACAATTGACTTTAACTATTTCTAAGTCTAAACCTTCCACCTGTCTCTTAGACCCGATTCCGACTAGGCTGCTTAAGGAAGTTTTACCTTTAATTAGCAATTCTTTATTAGAAATGATCAATCTGTCTTTACTGACGGGCCATGTACCACAGGCCTTCAAACTAGCTGTAATTAAACCTCTTCTTAAGAAACCCACTCTTGATCCAGAGGTGTTGGCTAACTATAGACTATATCTAACTATAGACCTATATCTAACTATAGACCTATATCTAACTATAGACTATATCTAACTATAGACTATATCTAACTATAGACCTATATCTAACTATAGACCTATATCTAACTATAGACTATATCTAACTATAGACTATATCTAACTATAGACCTATATCTAACTATAGACTATATCTAACTATAGACCTATATCTAACTATAGACCTATATCTAACTATAGACTATATCTAACTATAGACCTATATCTAACTATAGACCTATATCTAACCTTAGACCTATATCTAACTATAGACCTATATCTAACTATAGACCTATATCTAACTATAGACTATATCTAACTATAGACTATATCTAACTATAGACCTATATCTAACTATAGACCTATATCTAACTATAGACTATATCTAACTATAGACTATATCTAACTATAGACTATATCTAACTATAGACTATATCTA
This sequence comes from Anoplopoma fimbria, assembly GCF_027596085.1. Classification (NCBI taxonomy): domain Eukaryota; kingdom Metazoa; phylum Chordata; class Actinopteri; order Perciformes; family Anoplopomatidae; genus Anoplopoma; species Anoplopoma fimbria. Next base: position 1,366,143 of record NC_072470.1, read on the forward strand.
ACTATAGACCTATATCTAACTATAGACTATATCTAACTATAGACCTATATCTAACTATAGACCTATATCTAACTATAGACCTATATCTAACTATAGACTATATCTAACTATAGACCTATATCTAACTATAGACCTATATCTAACTATAGACTATATCTAACTATAGACTATATCTAACTATAGACCTATATCTAACTATAGACTATATCTAACTATAGACTATATCTAACTATAGACCTATATCTAACTATAGACTATATCTAACTATAGACTATATCTAACTATAGACTATATCTAACTATAGACTATATCTAACCTTAGACCTATATCTAACTATAGACCTATATCTAACTATAGACTATATCTAACTATAGACTATATCTAACTATAGACTATATCTAACTATAGACTATATCTAACTATAGACTATATCTAACTATAGACATATATCTAACTATAGACTATATCTAACTATAGACCTATATCTAACTATAGACCTATATCTAACCTTAGACCTATATCTAACTATAGACCTATATCTAACTATAGACTATATCTAACTATAGACTATATCTAACTATAGACTATATCTAACTATAGACCTATATCTAACTATAGACTATATCTAACTATAGACTATATCTAACTATAGACTATATCTAACTATAGACTATATCTAACTATAGACCTATATCTAACTATAGACCTATATCTAACTATAGACTATATCTAACTATAGACCTATATCTAACTATAGACTATATCTAACTATAGACTATATCTAACTATAGACTATATCTAACTATAGACCTATATCTAACTATAGACCTATATCTAACTATAGACTATATCTAACTATAGACTATATCTAACTATAGACCTATATCTAACTATAGACTATATCTAACTATAGACCTATATCTAACTATAGACTATATCTAACTATAGACTATATCTAACTATAGACCTATATCTAACTATAGACCTATATCTAACTATAGACCTATATATAACTATAGACCTATATATAACTATAGACCTATATCTAACCTTCCGTTCCTCTCTAAGATCCTTGAGAAAGCAGTAGCAAATCAGCTGTGTGACTTTATGCATAACAATAGTTTATTTGAGGATTTTCAGTCAGGATTTAGAGTGAATCATAGCACAGAGACAGCACTGGTGAAAATGACCAATGACCTTCTAATAGCTTCAGACAAAGGACTTGTCTCTGTACTTGTATTGTTAGACCTTAGTGCTGCATTTGATACCATTGATCACCAAATCCTATTACAGAGATTGGAGCATCTAATAGGCATTAAAGGAACCGCACTTAGCTGGTTTAAGTCGTATTTATCAGACCGATCTCAGTTTGTATATGTAAACAATGAAAGCTCGATGAAAACCAGGGTTAGTCACGGAGTTCCACAGGGGTCTGTTCTTGGACCTATTTTATTTACCTTATATATGCTTCCCTTGGGGAATATTATCAGAAAACACTCAGTAAACTTTCATTGTTATGCAGATGATACCCAGTTATATCTATCAATTAAGCCAGACGAAACTAACCAGTTCTCTAAACTTCAAGCATGTCTTACGGACATAAAAACCTGGATGACCTGTAACTTCTTAATGTTAAACTACTAGGCCCAGATCACCTTCGACATCAATTATCTAACGATATAGTTTCTCTAGATGGCATTGCTCTGGCATCCAGCACTACCGTTAAGAACCTTGGAGTTATCTTTGACCAGGATCTGTCTTTTAACTCTTATATAAAACAGATCTCAAGGACAGCCTTTTTTCATTTACGTAACATTGCGAAAATCAGGCAAATCCTGTCTCAAAGTGATGCAGAAAAACTAGTTCATGCATTTGTTACCTCTAGACTAGATTACTGTAACTCCTTATTATCAGGCTGCTCTAATAGGTCTCTTAGATCTTTACAGTTTTTTAGGGGAGTTTTTCCTGTGCCGATGTGAGGGAAGGACAGAGGATGTCGCATGTGTACAGATTGTAAAGCCCTCTGAGGCAAATTTGTAATTTGTGATTCTGGGCTATACAAAATAAACTGAATTGAATTGAATTATATATCTCATAATGTCTTATTTATTCAATTTTAGGTCTCCACTCTCAAACTCTCTCTCTTCAAGCAAAATTCAGACACATGAAAATCTTTGTCTGAATACGAAGAGCAATTTTCTGACTTGTGCTGCAGAGAAATGACCCCCGAGAGGTTTATTTCTATTCTTGTGACATTTACAAAAGAGGATTCTGCAGATTGTTGTTGATTGATTGGACTCCAGTGCTCCTCCCCGTGATTACGAGGAGGATGAAGGAGCCTCTGTTTGGATTAAGAGGAAGAAGAAATCGGTTTCAGGCTCACAAAGCGCAGAAATATCCCTTGTGTGAAACGTCACTGCAGAGCGTGGATCTGGACTGCACACTTCTCAAAATGTAATTAACTGAAGGGTTGGACACACTCGACCATGATGCACCACTAGAATACAAACACATACTTGTCCACTTGTTTTCTTTTTACTGCTTCCATCTTCCCTCCTTTCAATCACAAGCATGGCGGCGGCTTCACAAACGTCTCACATGATTAAGAGGAATGCTGGGGACATTAAAATGACTTCTAGGAACATACATTTTCTGTAAGTTTTGGACAAATGTGTCAGTGTTTCCCAGCACCAGAGACCCTTTAGAAAACCTCTAATTTTACTTCTTCCCTCCAGCAGCAACTTGTGGAGTTTGGTTTTGAATTTAATGCATCATGAGAACATAATTAGCACATGCACTGACAATCAGTCAGAGGATCAACTCACACTTAATCAATTAATATCTGTAAACACTGATATGATAAATAAAGTGTTGTTCTGTTTGAGTTTCATTGACCAATCACGTTGGAGCAAACTGTTGCTGAATGAATAAACAGAATTTTAAACACATTTTGCACACATTATTAGAGTCAGAATCTGCCCATAAAGTCTGCTTTTCTAGAATATATAAGTACACAAAGTGTGGTAGACTCACCGTGACTGTGTCTTTCCTGATACGTGACGTCCTGGGCCACGATTCTGCTGCCGTCCAGCGGAGGAAGCAGACAGAGCAGCAGCCACAGCATCCTGCAGCCTCCGGTCGACCTGTCAACACCAACAGCACCGTTTAAAGACACCAGCTCAGGTCTGAGGAGATTCATGCACGGAGGAACATGTGACCCGAACACAACAGGACGTTTCACAAGGCCAGCGGTGTGACGGACCCGCAGCTCTTTTCTCAGAAGCAGCAGCATCACTTCCTCCAGTTATGAGACACACCACCCCATCACTACCATCAGATCAGTACACATGCATTCCTACCAAATTACACCACAGCAGTGAATAGAAAGACTAATCTAAATCTGATTACCAGCAGAGAAAACTCTCAGAACAGGAAGTCTGTCGCATTCAAAACGTTTCTTTTTTTTTTTTAAAGAGGCATGAAAAACTTTGTTGTTTATATTAGACGTAAATGTACTCAAGTATCCAAAGTAAAAGTACTTAAGATTTTCATGCAGGATGTAAAAAATAAAAAAGATTTATCGAGTGGAGTACAAGTACAACATTAAGTAAAAGTACTTCAGGGTTGTATTAGGTGAAGTAAAATGTGATTAATTATGAGACTTTAATTATAGATTAATACTTCTTGCATATTGCTTCATTGTACGTTATACCAAGAACCAAAAATAGCGTGACACAGAGATCTCTGGATCTTTAGGTTGTGCAGAAAGCTCCTTACTCTAATGAGCTTAGTCTAGTGAACCGCTGCGTCAAACTCTCCTGAGGTCAAACACCAGAGAACGTCCTGACAACAAGGATCACAAGAGTGAGTTTAGTTCAGTGTAGTTCAGTCTAGTTCAGTCTAGTTCAGTGTAGTTCAGTATAGTTCAGTGTAGTTCAGTATAGTTCAGTATAGTTCAGTCTAGTTCAGTCTAGTTCAGTGTAGTTCAGTATAGTTCAGTATAGTTCAGTGTAGTTCAGTATAGTTCAGTGTAGTTCAGTATAGTTCAGTGTTGTTCAGTGCTGTTCAGTATAGTTCAGTGCTGTTCAGTGTAGTTCAGTATAGTTCAGTATAGTTCAGTGTCTCAGGAGTCGTTTCCTCCTCCAGAAGAAAGGATTTAATGCTTCTGTGAAGAGGTTTAAGTTTGTTCATATCAGTGTCAATCAACTCACATCCAGAGAAGAAAAATACTGTCAGCTTCAAAGCTTTTCCACCGTGGGAGCTTCTCTAGAGAGAATCCATGACTCGGAGCCTTCTTTAGGAGCTGCAGAGCTTTAACTTCCTGCTGACTGGGAGAACCAGAGTCTAAATGGACAACCCGCCTCCCAAAAAGTCCTCCGGGGCTTGGTGACGGCCCCTTCAGGGACAGCTCACCTGAGGAGAAATAAATCAATCTCTTGCTGTCTCACCACAGCGACTAAGCCAAGAAGTCCTCCTGAGATTGGTCTTAATTTAGGAATGAGTCAGGAACACGTAACATAAACTATTACAATATCCTCCTTATGCAAACAACAACAAACAACAAAGCGCTGGGTCACATGGGAGCTTAAAGGTTGGCCATGATCCTCGAGAGCGAACACAACAATCACAGTGAATAATCCCTCTCTTGATCTTGCGTGAGGGGAGGATTAAAACGGGGCCTTGTTGGGTTTTATCGAGGCCTCAGCTGACTCCGATGCTGCACCAGCCTCAGGGCGCGATGTCACCAGGTCTTCACTCCAAACCATCGCCCCCGTCCCACAGAAGACACTTATTCCTTCAGATGGAACCACAGTCACAACCTGTGCATGCTGTTAGAGTTTAAACAGCCACACAGACTCTGGTTCTGGTTCAAGGTGTCAGTAATCCTAAAACGTGGCTTATGTGCACGGTTATCCTTAAAAACAGTTAACATGAACTCAATCACCCTTCTTATCAACACTTCTATCTGTTGCACAACTCCTGAGACGAGTCCACGACGGCAAAGAAGGTTTTCACAATAAAATACTTAAATAAAAAAGAACAAAAACACAGGGACATGAAATATAAGAGATCATAAATTAAGTTTGGAACGTTTGGAACATAATTAAAGTTTAGTTATTTATGTGTTGCCTTTCTCCTTTATTTTATTTCTTAAAATTACTTTTATTTATTTACTTACACTTTTGCCCCATTTGTTACCTGTTTAAGCAAGAAATTATGTCATTATTATTGTGAAGAAAAAAATGCATAAAATAAATAAATAAATGAAGGTAAGAAATGTGTAAACTGCCAAAAAAAACAAACAAAAAAAACAGTAAAAGCTGCTGAATAAATGTGTCTTGCCTGGACATGTGTGTGTCTCTGGGGTCAAACATTTGCAACCAGATCTGGTTCTCTAGACTCCACAAAGACCTGGTGGACCTGAACCGTCCCAAACCAGAGATCTTGACAGATGAAGACCTGCAGCAGAATAACAGGACAAAACCAAGACCTGATCAGACTAAATAAAGTTTATAAATACTTTGTTTTAATGAGTCATTCGCCTCATGCGTGAGAGTCCTCATAAAGTCCACTGCTGCTCATTCATGATGCAAAACCAAACAGAAATCCCCTGAATGCTGCAGATAAAGAACAGCATTTACTCCTTTAAAGAGGCTGGATTATAAAGCTTCATTCAGACTGTTTTATTGGGATGTAAATCCTTGGTTCACGTTGTCAAACTGCTCCAACAGCTGATTGTGTTTGTTCTCAGAAAGCTCGTTTATTTCAGGTCATGGAAGCAGCTTTTTATGATTACATCTCAAAGTCCTTCAGCTGCGATAATATCAACGATTAGTCACAGAACGTGAAATGGTTAAAGTCTGAAGGAACTGAATCACTACGGCCGCGTTCTTCATGGGCACTCATTTATTTCTATTAATGCAGGAATACGTCCACGTTCTCAGAAGAGCTCAGAAAAACTCGCTGCACTGATTTCTTTATTTACAGCTGCTGCTTTCCCTTTAAAGATATTTAACACTTAATCATGTGTGCAGATTTTCTGACTTAATCTAAAATGAAATCATATCGTTACAAGATTCTCACGAGAGCCTGTATGCATCTAATTAACAAGAAGAATTTTGATTTAATGAAATGTCATGCGTTACAACTTGATCCAATTATTGGTTATGAATTTAAAAGGTGATCATGCAGCTGGATTTGATTAGCTGGTGTGAGGAATCTACTATGAGATGTGGAGAAAGTTCTCCAAAAACTCAACAAATGAAGGTCTTAAAAATGTTTTAATATATATTTAAGAAGTTTTACAACCTGGCATATGTCCCTTTACATTTCCTCATTGATGAAACTATTACAACTGGTTATTTTTAACCCATGAAGCCATTCGATTAGATTAAGTGCCCTTGAGCAAAAGCATGGGATCCAAATTGCTCTGAAAGAGGAACTTGAGTGAATAATCAGTTTTACAGATGATTAAAATACAACCGGTGAAGAAAATGTTCCAAGAAATTTAAAAAAATGGCACTAATTATCAGGAAATGTGAATCTCTTTCCATTAAACACAACTAAATATTCTTTAATATGATAAATGTAACTATACACCATATATTTAGAATAGTGTGATTCTTAAAAGACAGATTTAAGAATCAGAATTTAATAATCAGTTTACATAAAGAAAATACACACCTGTTATTGTTTGACTGAAAAAAATGCAAGATTAAATATGAAAGAATAACATTAAATAATGATATTTAAACACCAGATTTTAGTTAATTGTCTGCAGTTAGTGAATAATCTCAGGATTTTCATGCTTCACAGGATTTCTTACGAGAGAAAACATTAAATCTTTGTGTAACTTAAAAGAGAAAAGGACCCAGCAGTTCTCCTGAGTGTCACATCATAGATTTTAGAGTCTTATTCTTTATCTATAAATCTCCTCATGGATACATAAGTGACTCCCTCCTCTTCTGTCTCTGGGTTCTGGACTGCTAGTGATGAAATCCAGACCAGGAGCAGAGCACCACGGTGGTCTGCTGACGTCCATTTATGTATTTAGTGATTCTTCTCCTCCTCTCTATGTTATTAGGCTCCTGAAGAAGTTTGACAGGTAAATCTTTAGAAGCGAGGCGTTCAGGGCCGACACACGCCGGCTCACAGCAGGACGTCCGCACGGATCAATCCTTCAACTGATCGTTAGGTGACCCAATGGAGGAATGGCGTCGCCGCCAACCGATTACATCATCATTTTACAGGTGGAGGAGGTCATTAGAGTCATTATGGGAGTGCTAAACCGCTGGCTCTTATTAGCAGCTGATGTTTTCACCCTCCAACATATGAGAAGAACATTAAAAGATAAATCATTCTCGGTTTGGACTCATTAAACCTCGGGGCAGAAAAAACCTAGCATTCACCAGCAAAGCATGACTTTTATTTTGAAAGGAACCATTTCTGCTGTTCTATTTCTGTTGTGTGTGTAATGTATAAAGGAAATGTTTTGTGTTTTAACATGTTTTATTTTAGCATCTTTATGTGTTTCGCTTCCACTACCTTGACTCCCACTCTTCAGTGTTTTCAGCCATGCTAGCTGCTTAGCTCCTCATTCCTCTCCTGCGCTCAAACCTCCACCTTTACAGCTTTTAAATCAACGTCACAACAGCCAACTGTTGTTAGAACAGATCGTACTTGATTTAAATGGGACGGTATCTCATTTACAAAAGTAAGGAGAATTCAAACAGGACACGTTGAGGCGACCAGCTGTAAATATCTAAAGAAAAAACTGATATAAAATGTGGTTTTGTATATTTGTGAATACCACACACTGATATCATAGTAAACACCTAGATACCAAAGTTCTTCCTCCATAACTACGGCTTTAGTCTGAAACAATCTGCATTGTTTGCCTGCATTTAAATTCCTCTTTGCTCCAATGGAGAGACAAATTAAATTAGATATTCACCCCGAGAGAGCAGCCGTTAAAAAAAAGCCATTTAAAAGAATAGATAAGGTGTAAAGAGCGGCGCTGTCGTTGCTTCATCACACCTCCGTCGCCACAGGCGAAGCTTCTGACCTTCAACAACAAAGACTCTAATTAAAGCCGACACACAAACTGGAAGAGGAGGATTCATAGAAACACAATTAAAAAGGGAGTTTATGGATCCTGATGATATTCAGCTGAATTCATTACGGCAACACAAAACATAACAAAAATAACAACATGTATCGGCATTGTCTCTCAAAATGCATCGGCATTGTCTATCAAAATGCATCGTCATTGTCTACTGAAAGGCTTTCATACAAACGTTCTGTTTTTAAATCCTCTCTTCTGTTCGCCTGTTGGTTTGTCAATCATCAGAATATTAATCGGTAACTATTGAGTCGCTTTCTGAGGAAAAAATCTTTGTTTTCTTTCCATTTTCTGACATTTTAAAGCCAAAACGATGAATAAATCCATAGAGGAAAGAGAATGTTTCATTGATTTTGGGAGACTTGTTGTTTCAAGAGTGCAAACTTAACATCAACCCAGTAACGTGTCATTGCAACAGGACGATCAATCATTTGTATGATGTTCACCATGAAGCAAACATTGACTACGTTGATCTTTGCTTCTGAAACTTGTTTGTCTGCAAACCTGCAGAAACACAACATGGACCTTTAATGAGCTGAATAATGAGTCTAAATATAAATCTCGGAATAGTTTTCATGCAGTGAGAACAACGTGTCCGTCAGTCGCCCTGTTGGACTTTGAGGCGGCATCCTAAACCGTCATGTGCAGATCCAGCAGCGATGAGTCTTTTCTGCAGGATGTTCTGCAGCTCCACACCAGCCGCTGGGTCGGCGCCTCCACCCATCACGGCTCACCCGTAGCCTCGGGCGGTGAACGCAGAGAGGAAACACAGATGTGAACAGACAGCAGCAGTCGATCCACAGGGAGTCACATGCACCCGGTGAAGCCAGCCGAGGTTTGTGTTTGGCATAAACACCACGACAGCGGGGTTATATAATCCTGTGTGTTACTAATTAACAGACGGACAGCTGTCCAATCAGGGACATGCTGACACACAGAAACATATTTATCAGCTGTTGTGTCTGTCAGCTAAAGACTAGAGCTAATCTACATTTATTCATGGTTTGTTTCAGGACGAGCGTGACGAGATTTACAAGAAGTTTGAGATAAATATTGTGTTTTTAGTCCAAAATCACAACCAACAAGTCCCAAGTGAAGTCCAAGATCTACACTTTGTGTTTAAAGACCTTATTGCCTTTGAACAAATTTACATTTGAATGTCCAGTTGCCTTCCTGGTTTTTGGTCGTCACCATCTTTGTTTTTAACCGTCACCTTCTTGTTTTCCAGTCTTGGCCATCTTGGTTTTTGTCTGTGAACATCTTAAATTTTGTCCGTCACCATCTTGTTTTTTTGTACTATTATCTTTGATGTGAAATCACACTGTTTAAAGTTGTGAGACGAAAACACGGACAACTCTGAGACCATAAACTCATGTTTACAATGTTTACTGAGGGAATAAATCAAGAGAGAAGTAGAGTCATTTTCTCATAGACTTCTATACAACCAGAGGAGTCGCCCCCTGGTGGACAGCAGAGAGAATGCAGCTATAAGAGACTTTTCAGAAAGTCTCTGGTCTTCTTTGTTTGGCTATTTCTGACAAACTAAAGGAAAGTTTGCTGCCCCTGGAGGTCGATACGTGTCACTACACATGTCACGGCTGCAGCTCAGTATCTAGACGGTGGTTTGATTCCAACAAGTGTTTGTGCAGAAACTGAACTTCTAAACTTACTCAATGGTACCAAAGCATCATCTGAATGTACCGTAATTAAACTTTATTAAATACGTCTCAGTAATCCGGTAACTGAAGGGTAAAACGGCTTAAAAGCAGTTAAAAGAGAAAAGCTTTAGTACGTTTGCCCTCTAACACACAGTTAATTGAATTATCTTTGCCTGCACTGAGAAAAACAAGACGTATGAAGCTTTTCTGTGAGCTGCTCAGATAATCACTGTATGATGTCAAAGGTCATATGACAAATGATGAGCAACGCAGGAGTTAATGTGTACGTTTAAACGGATTCTCCACTCTGGTGTACAGCTGACAGGAAGTACTGTATGAATGCTAATTATGTTAAACACAGCAGTAAAGTATTGGTGGAGGAAATCTCCTGCGGCTTAACCCCCCCGTTTAATTCTGATTTCATGCTTTCATAAATAGGATGAAGAAGTTATGAAAGTGACGAAGACCCGTTTCTAACAAGAGGGTCAGTCAGAAGTTCATGGTTTCCTGCAGCTCTATAGAATTCAAATCCTACAGCTCCAGTTTCACATTAAAACATCAGGGAATATAAGTATTCAGGACAAACACTCTTCAGAGTCATCATTTAATGTATGATGTGTTTAAATACAATCTATCCGAGCTGTCAGGTTGCCAAAACTACTTCAAATCACCGCTATTTTAAATGCTTTACGTCTCTGGTTTGGCCCGATGCCGTTCACATTAACATCTGCAGACAGTTAAATAATCACAACAAGTCATGTCAATAATTCTAGTTTCCTAATCGACTAATCTGCAGATTACTTTCTGTATAAAACATCAGAAAGCTATAACAAATCTTCCAAACTCCAAGGTCACGTCACAAAATGTCTTCAGTCCAAAAATCCAAAGAAACTCAGTTTACAATGAAGTCGATCGACTCATCATTGCAACTCTACTTTTACTTTACAACTTGAGACGTCTGGTACAAAGATATAAACTCTGCAGCAGATAAATCCAAACCATGATTGCTCAATACAAAACTTCATCGAGAAAATGACTACTTTAGTGCAGAACACTCGTGCTATGTTCAGGTCAGACAGACGGATTAAAAGGTTCAATAAAGAGAAGAAATAGAGTTGAGAGGATAGATTGAGAGCTTATTATAAGCTGTAATATTCACCTCATTAGTACTAATTATTAAGACTTTATTTGAAGGTTTGCATCAGCCAGAAATCATCCCCATGCCTAGAATTTAAACATTAAGTGCATTCAGTCCCTGTTTTGTACAACATCTGACCTCTTATCAGTGAGAATCTGAAGCAAATAACAACAAATGGTTCATTTATGCGTTTTATCTTTATGATTCTCTTTGAGTGCTGGAGGGTAAACTGGTTAAAGGTCATGTTTTGGACTGCATGTCTTAGTTTGAAGACAAACTGGGACAATGATTTGTCTGCGTGGATATGAGAGTTTGTGCTGCACCGTCACTCAGACAGGAGAAGCAGAAAAGTCCAGCTTGATGTGATGAAACACATTAAGTGAGCAGAACAACCGACATTCATCTCGTTTGTCCTCAGTAGGTGTGGTCGCCTTTACACGTGTCACCATTCTTATCTGTTGTAACACATGTGGGCATTGAGGACGAGGAGGTTTACTGGATGAAGACGAGTCCTCTTCACTTAAAACGCCACAATATGTGTAGAAATCAAACACATAACGGCGCTGTTCATCAGATAAAACATCTCTTTTATTCTCACAACAGGTGAGACGTTGTTGCTCGTAGGAGACTTTATAGTTTCTGTTATCTCATCCATTAAACTGTCAAACAAAAGCCACGCTATCAACAGCTGCAAGAGCTCAAATACTGTATCTGCTCACACAATCATTTAATGCCAATCTGAAATGAATTAAATTGTAAAAGTGGAGTTTCGTCTTGGAAACATGCAGAAAATCTGGTTTAATACCAAGCGTGGCTATTTAATATTTAATATATATAGTGAGAAGTCTACTGTTCCCAACACATCTGGCTCCTTAAATGAAGAACTACTTTCCCTTGTTTTATTTGCATACTTGTTAGAGGAGAGATTATCCAGGAATCCTCGAGAAAGATGCAATATATATAGAAGTAAACGTTATTTAGTGCAGCAGAAATATGCTTTCCTGCTGTCAAGTTAATCCTTGATCGTATTCAAACGTGTCTTATTTCAGCTGCATGTCTATAAATGTATATAAATATCAAGATGTGATCTGTAAAATAATAGACTGAGCCTCTTTTAGATGGTTCAGTGAAGAACATGAATGAATCATCTCCTAACTCTGCCTTTATAAACTCATTCCCTTCTTCTACAGGTGACCCTGAACGTGCACAAACAGTGTACACTTAGTGTTTTTTAATGCATCAAGTAAAAAACTAATGTGTTTTTTTATTATTGATCAAAATGAGCAGATTAAAGAGTTATAATTATGATTTTGTAACCAAATTTTTGGTGATTAGACTTTTTTTTAAAGTCCTATCATATATGTTTTAATTCATGTTGTCATGTTGTTCTTAATTATCATTCTTCTCAACTCTGAATTAAAGGGACACCTGTGCACAAGCCTTATCTTCAGATTAAAGCATGAATCTCTTACCTTTTAACCTGATTAAACCGTGTGAAGATCCGTCTGAAGAGAGAGAGAGAGAGAGAGTCCTTTGGACCAGGACCAGGACCAGGACCAGGACCAGGACCAGGACCAGGAGCGTCCTCCAGCCGGTGGATGCAGCCGGTAGTCCGGGTGAGCTCCCTGTGGTGAGCTGTCAGTGGAGTGGTGAGTCCTCTGACGTCGCTGTATATTTGTACCTCCCTCCTCCTCTTCCTCCTCCTCCTCCTCCTCCTCCTCCTCCTCCCTCTTCTGTAAGGAGATTTTCCTCCACCTGGTCCGACGTCATCAGCCCAACACCTCTCTGGAGGTGAACTTTGAGGTTGGAGGACCATTACTGACAATAAAATAAAATATGTAAAAATACATGACATGTAAACATCCTCACTTCACCTTCAAATGAAATATATTTTTATACTTATTCATCTCAATTTATGACTTTTTAAAAACAAAAAAGATTGATAGTATTAATATTTCAACATTTAACAACAATAACATGACAATAAAAACCTGTGCAATATATTACACATTACACTGTGCAATAATAGTTAAAATAGTTAAAATAGTTTTTTTTCTGTCTGTAAATACAATATTTCAGTTATTGTTGTTTTTCTACTGTTTTTTGTTTTTATTGCTTATTTATAATACTTGTTGTTGTTTTTTTTGTTTTTTTAGCTTGTCTTCTTCTACTATGTCTCTTGTGTACACTTTACTCTACGCTGTTGTAAGCCTGGATTATCTTATCTTATCTTATCTTATCTTATCTTATCTTATCTTATCTTATAATAAGTAAATACATCAAATGTAAGAATCCTCAATGTCCATTAAAATTATTTTTTTATTTCTTCTGAAACAAACTTTTTAAAATACAAATTTTAAATAGTAAGTCAATATTTCAACATTATGAGATACTATATCAAAACACTGTCTCTTTAAATTCAAATAAAAAGAAAGTATGAGAAATTAAGTCAGAATTATGGGAAACTATTTAAAAAAAATGTTTTACTTTGTGCATCAGTACTATAAAAAGCTAAAAGACATGCTCAAAATCAATTCAAATCAGAATTATGACATCAAATATGCAAATTACCAAATCAAAACAAGTTAAATTAGGAGATGCTACTTTTTAAATACTAAGACAAAGTTATGAGGTAGTGAGTTTAATTAAATAAGGTCAATTTTACTCTACGTTTAAAGTCAGAATTGTGAAATTAAAATGTGAAAATATAATTAAAACATTTTAATTATTTTTTAAATTATTGTAATCAATTTATTATAAATAATAAAATCGTAGGTATTATGATTGTTTGTATTTTTTATATATATTTTTTAATGTATTTATTTAATACAGCTATTATTGCATCAGCCTTTAACAACAAGACCGCTGACAAATACAGATACCCAACAATACGGAAGCCCAAAACAGACAATATTAAATAAATAAATACTATGAAATAGATATTCAGATTTTGAGTAAAATATATAATCAATCCAATAATATTCAAGAGGTTTCATCATTCTTAAATGAAATTGGTAAATTAAACGTTGGAATTCCTTTTTAATAAATAATAGCTATTGATCAATGTAGTAGATGCTCTGGAGCTTTCAATCACGCCACATGAGCTTCATCAGTTTGCCCAGATGTCGTAGGATGGTACCGGAAATATTGATGTTTTCTGAGACTTTAAGGTGTTGAAATTTGATTTAAATAGATATTTTCCTCGCTGATGTTTAACCATAGAGAGCAGCATCATGGCCGCTCTGCGTCCCCGAGACACGAGGCCTGACTGAAACTAACCCGAGAGCTCCGTCCTCTGAATGATTCAGATGTGGAACATGAACATGTGAGTTATGGAGGAGCTGCGTATTAAACCAGAGATGGATGACGGACGTTAAACATGGATGTTTCACAAAGAAACCGACGGAGGAGTTCACACAGCAGCCTGGGAAGACTTTAACATTTAACATGATTGTTTCAATAAAGGGAAGATTTTGTATTGCTGAGTGCATCGCATTTTTACAGGAGGACCCTGAACGCCTCAAGTAAAAAAAAATGTATTATCTGTATGACAGGAAACACTAATTAGACTTTAATTAAAGTCTGATTTATGTACCGAATGCATAATCTCCTGGCCGAGATAAGAAACAAGCTGTGTTTCCTGTTGCTTCTTCACAATAAAAGACCTGTGTGTCACCAGTTAAATGCTCAGAAGAACATGTTGAGTTAGCATGTTGGAGGGACTGTAGGTTGTATGATGTAGGAAGAATATCATTAAAGGAATACACAGTGCATAAGTCAAAGTCTTTAAAACCTCAAAGACAATAATCACATGAACCTTTAGTGGAACCGACGCAGCACTTTGTGAATATGAATTGTGAAACTGCTCGGAGGAGTCCCAGTCGCCATGCAACAGATTTACTCTAATCCCCTTCACCCAGATTAGGAGGGAAAATCACCAGAGGGCCTTTCCGTTTAAATTACACAGCATGTGCTTCAACCTTCACCCTCGGCTTCATCATTTACAATATGCTGCAATGCTTCACCCGTGTTAACATGTTACATAAGGTCACTGCTGACGGCTGCATTCTGAAAATATACAGTTTTCCACGCTGCATACTTTTGTAAATCCACAAAATACAAACACAGGAAATGTTTTCTAATTCAAAGCAGATTTGTTTGTAACAATATGCAGAGCTAGAATATAATATGATAAACAATCAAAGTAAAGCAGCAGAGCCTGCACATATTAATCAATAACAAAGACGTAGAGATGATTTACAGGAACAGGATCTTCTGTTTATTAGTGTGCAGGTTTTGAGGGGAACATCTTGATTATTGTTGCTAACGCTAAAGAAAATATGAAAGAAATGAGAAGTTAATGTGACGTTCTTTACCTTGAATGTTATGGACTTATCAAGCTTTCTGCAGATTTAAGAAGAAGAAAAGAGAATATATAAAAAATGGAAAAAGAAGATAAAGGTGTTTTTTTATAAAACTGTTGTCATGAAACATGCATTATTAATATAACTAATAATGATATGGAAGCTTTCTTTGTGTGCAGTATTGGACTCATTCTGTCACATCTCATGTTTGTCACTCTGCAACTAAACTTCCACCCTGTTCCGTCTGAATTATGTATTTTTCCCCACTCGCTTCCACAACCATCTGTCTGCTCGTTCGTTACCACAAACTGACACACGCACATAAAACACGTTATTCCCTTCATGCACACACACCCATGTCTTTACATCTGGGTCCATTTAGCAAATCTTTCTTGAAGAGCATCATCGTTAATTGGAGTTTCACATACATAACTGTTATACATTACTGTGCAATGAAATAATAGCAGAGATTTTCTCTAATCTCTCCATATTCTACCCCTCATGTTTTATATTAACGCTGTATAATTTACATTTATCTCTTTCAGTTAATTAACAGTGATCATGCAGCAAACGCAGCTAAAACATGAGACACCTCTGTGTGTTCTGCTGCTAGATGGCAGCAGAACACACACTGTCATTGTTCCTCTCACATGAGCTGCACTAACACACACTCCTTTATTAAGACATACATCACGCTAACCGATGTCTTGCTCAAAGGCAGCCCGGCAGCAGGATGTTCAGTTGCATGGTGTTGGCCGTTTTAACCTCGATTGGTGTGATGTAATCCGCGGGGTTAAGTCCCTCTGCTCCATCAGCAGCGATCTGATTGACAATAATCTGGAGTGAACGATACAATTGTTGTGAAAGCTTCAGCGCTGCAGAGCTGCAGTAATACTTTGTTCTTTATCACACTCTTTGAAAAGATGGCGTTAAACAAGTTTAAGAAGCTAAAACAGGGGAGAACAGTGGGACTAGTTTATGTGAGCCTGATGCTTTTATCCACAATATCAATCTGCTTTTTCAGGGACAGACAGACAGACTCATTCTAGGTATTTATCTCCAGAGAAGTAGATTTAATTTGGGGTTAGTACAGGTTTGAGGTGTGTAACTGGGACTCTCAAACCTCTTGACCCTCCCAATGCAATCACTGAACCCATCAACGACCAGGCCAGGAGCTCTGGAGCCACTTGAAGGACCGTAGGAACCCCTTTACTTCAACCCTTCTATCAGATCTGGAACCCTCTTCTGAAATCCCCTCCCTCCTCTTTAAAACCTATCGAGGGCCTCATCCAAAGACACATGAAATCCTCTGAATAATCCTGTAAATCAAATTCATGGCGAGTCCCCTGGAACTTAAGGACTCATTCAATCATCAACAACCTCTTGATCTGTTGTAGAAACCATCCCAGGACTCCCTGGATCTTATGTATTCTCAGGAGGCTTTGCTCATGAAGGACACTCTCATCTCCAGCAGGAAATGAGAAGCTGATCTCCACTTTTCAACGATGGGATCAGAATCATTATATTCTGATAAACCTTGTTCTACTCTGCAGATCATATCGGTTCAGGTGTTTTTCTCTCTGCAGTTCAGCTTGAAACAGGAAGCATGTGGCAATAGATCTTCTGTTTCTACTTCACGTTTAGAAATCTGCCACTTCCTCTGCCTAAAATTCACCATGTCACCATCGCGGATCAGGTTCCTCTCAACTGTCACCTGCAGGGTCCGGGTGTCAGCACATCCGGGACTCAACCGTTCTTACCCTTTATGAGGGCTTTTATGTTAAACCTCTAGATTCTACACCAACATTTTCAGTCAAAGTATTGGCATCAAACTATACTTGAGGTACTGATTGTGCAGAACGTCTCCTTTAAAGGTGACGCTGGTTTTATTACTTTATACACTGCTGGGAAGCTGTGAATAGAGTCTTATCTTAACCTGCAGTAATACATCAACGTTATTCATTTCATAGATTATATTCACATCACTTATCTGCAAAGAAAACTCCAGTTATCAGATAAAAGTGTTTCACTCTTAAGTTTCATGATCATTCTTTCCTCTGATTGAACAGAAGTCAGGTTATTGATAAGGAACCTTTCAGCTGGAACTCCTTAACGACTGGAGGAATTACCGAAGAGAAACCAGGCGGCTGGCGCCAGGCCACTTCCTCGTTCGCTTCTAATAAAAGGTCATAAAATGAGCAATCACTCTTCTGCACTGTTCACTCTCCTCCTTCACTGTTTCCTGCTTCCATCTCTACTGACACAGTAGCACAGAAGCTCTTCACCATGGGGAACTTTGCTGCCAACGAGGGACTCTCCATCTTTGTTATTGTGAGTACTTTATTACTTTTTGATATTCAGTTCAATAAAGTTTGTTTCAAAGTGCATGAACTTGATGTTTGGGAGTTATCATAGTTCATATACAATCTGGTTTGAAGCATCAAATACCACAATTCATAATCTTATTCTTTGAGTCAGATAGCTCCTGATTTAAATCAAAACTTTTTATATATTTTTTTATTAAGATTTGGAGAAAAATTAATTGTGAATTATTTGATAATTTTAAGCATTTTAAAAATGATTCAATAATGCAAACCAGTGACTTACTTTGATTTAAAGGTTCAAAACCCATGGCTTAATATTTATATATATATATTTAATAACCTGCATGTGTTTGGGTGTTACAGCTGGTTTGGCTCGGCATCAATGCGTTCCTGTTTGTCCATTTCTACATGGCCTTCCTGGTGGACCGATGGTTCTACACCAGGGTTCTGCTCGGGGTGAGTCCACTTCAGGTTTTTATATAGTAAAGGAGTATAAAGTGATCTGAGGCTGCGCTGTGTCTTAAAGCAGCATGCATCAAATCAAACGGAGATCATCACAGTCTAGTTTTTTATTTCAAGTTTCAAAAAGAAGAAAAAACGTTGCATGAAAAGCATGCATAAAAAACAGGACCCGACCCTTTTCAGTTCCTCAAACTGCAGCGGGGGAAGACCGAGGAAAACCCGAAATCATGATCATCAAACTGCTGCAAGTCTGCCACTCTTCTTCTCTTTTCTTATACTGAACGCCCTGCAGCAGAACTCCAGAACAATCTGAAGACTTAATCAATTAATCAGCTTTGGAGACAGCTTAACAGAGAGAAATGATTTGGTACAATTTAAATCAATAAGCTGTGTTAGCAACCAAACTTTTTTGTTTTAGATACCTGCATAAATGACTGTATATCATAGATTATTTGGGATTTTTTTGACACTAAACTGCTTCCAGTAGAGGCTTTTCATTAACTGTCTGAAATCCCACATATTTATTACTCATAATCACAATTAGTAGATTTAATCCCACTCAACCGCTTCTGTTTACATTTTAATATCAGGCTATTTTTTTTTTTTTTTACTCCTGATCATTATTCATATGTTCTTCTTTGCTGCTCAGGACTAACACATTAAAACACATTTATTCTTTAGATAAATTGCTTAAAATTGCATATTGTTCCCTATTATAAAATAGAGAAACAAGGGGGATAAAATAGTCAATTTTACAACATGTTATCAGAGCGGCCGGCCCTTCATTAAACTTGAGAATACAGTGTGTTTGCATGGTGCTGTGCTGCAGGACAGAAATAGTCTCAGCAGGTGATTCATTTATGAGCTTCTTGTAAACCCTCAACGCGTCCTGAACACAATCACAACCACGCCCGCACTCACCTCACCTTGTCTACACCAACCTCTTTGTCTACCACATGTGAGTATCGAGGTAGAGGAGGGGGCAGCTCTGGCGTGAGGGTTAAAGATTGATCACAGCTGCTTTCATCGTGCGCTGAGTCTAAACACTCGGCTGCACAGCTGCATCCACGAGAGCAGAAGTGAAACAAGCTGCTGTGTTTGAGCACTGTCCCATCTTTACATGCATCACAGCTTCACAGAACTTTTAGGGGTTAAAGTATTCTGCACTAGAGAGTAATCAGATTACACTTTGGGGTAACACGCTCTCTAACCCATCAGCAAGCTCTGTCCTGGGCCAGAGCTCCGGCCGCCTGCCTCAACTTCAACTGTATGCTCATCCTGCTGCCGGTCTGCAGAAACCTGCTCTCCTTCCTCCGTGGTACCATCCAGGTAGAAACACCAAATATGAATCCATAATAACACCATGCTTATGAGGATCCAATCAGTACTTTTATAACTGTAATATGTGTCTGGTTTGTGTTCAGTGCTGCAGCCGAACAGCAGCTCGACAGCTGGATCGAAACATCACGTTTCACAAGCTGGTGGCTTACATGATCGCCTTCCATACAGGTACGCTGTCAGCTTAGATACCTTTATAAAACATGTCAAATGATACCAAGGTAAAAAGAATACTGTCTGATTCTTCTTCGTTGGTACAGAGGGAGGTGTAAGACAAAACATTTGATGTCAGGAAGACGAAACACAACATAAAACATGTTCAGTAATGGGTTTTCAATTCAGAATCAAACTGAAACTAACTAATATCAAATATGCAGGAAATGCAAACTATAAAATAGCCACAGCTGCCATTTTCTTTTTGCATATCTGCCACTCTATCTGTGAAAAGCCAGCTCTTCTGATTGATCATCCTGCAGCTCATTGGACGCGTTCATAATGAATCTCCTCTGTCTCATCCTCCTGCAGCCGTGCACATCATTGCACACTTGTTTAACTTTGAGTTTTTCATGGACGCCCAGCTGAATCGCAACAGCAGCTACCTGCCCTTCATCCTGTCTGAAATCGGCAACAACGGGGACAACTTGTCCTACCTGAACCCGATCAGGACCAACGAGACGGTGAGCTGAGGAGAACTCGGGTTCGCACATGAAGCTGGAGGCTTCTGTTGTTGCTCAAATCTGTGAAATCCCTTCTGATTCATTGCTAAATTTGGTGGAGAAAAGAAGAGTATTACTTCATCTGACAAGCTTCCTCTTTGGAGGTATTAGTCCTCATTTGAGAAACTTCCTCTTTTATAATACAGTATTTAGCTTCAGGAGCCGAAACACAAAGAAAGAAGATGAAGAGACTGAGAAGCTTCTCACGTCAAACCTGATATTAAATGATTCGAAGCTCTAAAGCTGAAATATTTAGGCCAGAAAAGTCCTTCATCCACAGCTGACATCTCAACTCTGTTCACTTCACTTCACCTGCAAACAAACACTCCAACTGTTTTCAGCAGTTCCACTTCAACTTCTTTCACTGAATGTATTTAAAAAGCCTCTTCAGCTACTTTGAGCATTAAAAACCTCCAGAGGAACAATGACAACACACACATTGACACATGAAGGAAGTTAGCCAACAAACATGGCCTGCAGGGGCGTTGTCATGGTGACGACCCTTTGTCCACGACCCAACTCCCACGTGACCGATCGGCTGTGTGTGTGTGTGTGTGTGTGTGTGTGTGTTTCCATGCAGAACCCTACCATCGTCATGTTCACCACCATCGCCGGGCTGACGGGCGTGGCCATCACGCTGGCCCTCATCCTCATCATCACCTCGTCCATGGAGGTCATCCGAAGGTCGTACTTCGAGGTGTTCTGGTACACACACCACCTCTTCATCATCTTCTTCATCGGACTGGTGTTCCACGGCTACGGGTGAGACGTGCAGACATGTTTGAGTGTTTAGTCTTCCAGCTTCACCTGTATTATTAATAATAATAATAATAATGCTGATATTATCCGTGCAGGAGGATCGTGAGAGGACAGACGGCCGCTAGTCAGAAAACAAACATCCCGACGGAATGTGCCGACCAGTTTGAGGACTGGGGGAACAACGGCTCCAGCTGTGCCGTCCCACTGTTTGCTGGGAACCCTCCGGGGGTGAGCGTTAGAGGACGGCAGGGTGCTCATGGGAAACGGTACATCTGTGGTTGTACGTCCATTCATGCATTAATATGTACCTTTATTTCTCCAGACGTGGAAGTGGGTGGTCGGGCCCATGATCCTGTACGTGTGCGAGAGGCTGGTCCGCTTCTATCGGTCCCACCAGAAGGTGGTCATCACCAAGGTGAGCTGAGAGAAAACAGGGAGAGCAGCAGGTGGTTTAAATGTGCTTCTCAAGAAATGTCATTATTCAGTTTTTTATGCACGGATAAGGTTTGTTTGACTGTTAGCAGGAAATCTAAAAAAACTACTTCAATAAGCTTGGGTAAAAAGTACAATTAGACTATTTTTCAATGCATAAAGCATCATAATGTGACATTACAGGCATCAATATATTGATTTTCTTGCATCCCTTGATTGCACTTTTTTTAAGCTTCTACAAAACTTTGTTTAAGCTTCCTACAAATGTGTTGCCTATAAAACAAATAGCCAATCAGGATGACTTAAAATCAAATGATTTATTTGTGTTTTAATGTATTTCTGATATGATTACAATCACTATGGTTTGGACTTTTGTAGCCTCTGGGCTCTACAAAGCTGTGATTGATATATTAAAATGTTAAATTGATGATGAAATGTGTGAATAAACCCCCTGATCGAGACTCTACGACCCCCTACCTGCCCCTCAGGTGGTGATGCATCCCTCCAAGACCCTGGAGCTGCAGATGAAGAGGAAGGGCTTCCACATGGAGGTGGGTCAGTACGTCTTCATCCAGTGCCCCTCCGTCTCCAGGCTGGAGTGGCACCCCTTCACCCTGACCTCCGCCCCCGAGGAGGACTACTTCAGCGCCCACATCCGCATCGTCGGGGACTGGACCCAGGCGCTGTACGAGGCCTGCGTAGGAGACAAGACCGAGACCCAGGAGGCCTGGAAGCTGCCCAAGTACGAGAAGGAGGGGGAGGAAAGGGGGAGAAACTGTGAATTAAATGGTCGTGATTACGTTTGATTGCATCCAACACTTAAAGAGCAGCCAGCTCTCACATTGACCGAGGCTCCTAACATCAGAGAGGTCCTGCAGAGAGCAGGGGGTTCCTGTTCTCTGTTCTCAGACCACACAATGAGAGAACCAGGTCTTTATGTGTGTAAAACACTTTGACTGGACTTATTGAACAGCGATCAGGTCTCCAAGAAACGCTGCAGAAACAAAGGTTGTCCTCCGAACAGTTCTGGATTTAGACCTCTTACAAAAGAAAGGAGGATGTTTTTAATTTGTTCCAAAAATGATTAAATATTTCTCCAAAAATAAGAGAAATTAAAAGAGAACAGTTAAATGCTATAATATAATATATAATATATTATAATAATTAAAAATATATATATAATAATACTTTAACTTAAGTAGGATTGTGATTGCAGGACTTTTACATGTTTTAATATAATTTAAACCTTTCATTTGAATCTGATTAGTGGATCCATCACATATCTGCAGAGAAAAAGATCAAATAGTTTATTTGTAGTGTTTTTTTTACGTCTCAGGCTGGCCATCGACGGGCCGTTTGGAACCGCCAGTGAAGACGTGTTTCGTTACGAGGTCGTGATGCTGGTCGGCGCCGGAATCGGGGTGACTCCGTTCGCCTCCATCCTCAAGTCTGTGTGGTACAAACGCATCCAGAACAACCAGGACGTCTTCACCAAGAAGGTGAGGGGGGGGGCCTTCAGACCAGCGGGGAAACTCAAGGTCCACTTACGAGCTTTATACATGGTCTTCATTCAGGAAGAACGAGAGAAGACCAGTAAGGGGCCTTGAGTTAACAATTTCATGTGAAACTACACTTCTAACAAGCATCAAAGCTCATTCTAAAAACGTTAAATAGAAGTCTTAACTTAAGGTCGACTAAGTAGCGTTCTCTGGAGCTTTCCACTGTATCACATGGTCTTCTTCAGCAGATGGACTTTGCACAGTAGACACAAGAGATGGGAGCTCAGTTTGCAGAAGAAGAACGTGCGATAGGGTTGAAAGCTCCAGAAAGAATACAGCACTGTTTGAAACGTTCTGCTGCTGTCCTCCCAGATCTACTTCTACTGGCTCTGCCCGGAGACGCAGGCCTTTGAGTGGTTCGCCGACCTGCTTCAGTCTCTGGAGGGTCAGATGGCGGAGAAAGGCGTGACGGACTTCCTGAGCTACAACATCTACCTCACCCGCTGGAAGGACACCGAGGTACTAATACACATAAAAACACACAGAACAGTACTGAACTACGCCGTACCAAACGCTCACACTGTGAGTTCTGTGTTCTGCTTCTCCAGGCCGCTCACTTCCGTGTTCACCACGAGGCGGAGAACGATCCAATCACAGGCCTCAAACAGAAAACGCTCTACGGGAAACCCAACTGGGACAACGAGTTCAGCAGCATCGCTACAAAGCACCCAGGGTGAGGACCTGTAGTCATGTGATCACACTGTTTATTACCACACTGTACACACACACTGTACTTCTACTTTTAGTAAAAGTGCAAGTATTACATATTAATTAAATATAAAAAATCCACAAAAAACCTAAATATACACACAATACCAAAAACCCAATGTTCCCTCCTGATAACTATATCCATTACTCCCATTACTACACTGCTGCTCTTAAACTATAATCCTAATGGATGAACTGGTGTTTTTGTGTCCTCAGAACCAAAGTGGGCGTTTTCCTGTGCGGCCCTCCTCAGCTGGGGAAATCTCTGGAGAAACAGTGTCTGTCTCACTCGGAGGCCGACGTCAAGTTCATCTTCAACACAGAGAACTTCTGAGAACCAGCAGAGGAACCGAGGAACGTCCCAAGTACTGAGACAAACTGTTCAGTGTCCACATCATACACTGTGTTTTTGATGCTTTAGTGCAGCTGTCCCCACTGGCAGCTCGTCTCCGATCTCCTCTTCGCTGCTCACCACAGACGTTTTGCAAAAACGCTTTTCTTGCTCCAAAATGGAGGAAACAACTCTGCGGTATTTTTCCACTTCTACCTTGTTCTCCTTTTGTGTTACATCAATGAGTGAGTGAAACTCTGCTGCTTTCAAAACTCTGCTTCCTATTTTCATCTAGTTTTTCTGTTCGTCCATGTCAGAGGAGGACAAGGTCACGTATTTCTAAGAAGCAGAAATACTTCATGGTTCAAACCGCTGCATTGCCCTTGAGCAAGGCAGCAAAGCTTTGTATGCAACGCTAAACAACAAAGAGAGCAGCATTATTACAAAACTCCTTAATGCTTTCTGCTTTTATGTTGCTTTTCTATTTAAGTTTTCACTTTTATATTCAGCTTCTTTGGCAGGATTCGAGAAAATACTGTTCATGAAGAAGTTTTTATACATAAGAGTGTATTTCTTTTGTTTGTAAGTTGTTCAGAAAATGACAAACAAGCAGCCTTCTGGTTACATTGTGTGATAAATGTTATTATTTTTATTTAAATTGTACCAGAATAAATGAAAGTGTGGATGCTAAGAAAACATGTGATGGGTTTTGAATATCTTTGAGTTGTATGTGAGAACTTCACCAATCACAGTATTTTTTGTCAGCTTTGTGTATCTTTTCACATCCAGGTTTAAGTGTATTTTTCTTTTTCCGATAATAAACTTGAACTTTCAGAAAGGACTTGTGGCCGTTTTTCATCTCAAAAAGATTGTTCAACAAACTTTTTAAACCAAAACTATAATTTAGAAGTCCCACCTTCAGTACGGTTTTGAATACTTGAGTATTTTCTCAGAGGGGTACTCGTACTTTTACGTCAGTAAAGGATCCGAATACTTCTTCAAACGCTGCATAAAGACTACGAGGAAGTCCAAAAATATATTTTTGCACTATTTTCTCAATACATAAAAGTTTCTTTTAGGAATTCATACAGTTACACATTTTTAATTAATAAAAAAGATTTCCAAAGAGGACTTCTGTTTGAATAATGAGACGATGGGTCAAAAAGTAAAAGTACTCATTATGCAGATTGAACCATTTCACACATCATATTATTGGATTATTATTATTATTATTATTGATGCATTCATGAGAAAACATCACTCAGTACATTTACTTTGTGCTACTGGGTGATTTCATCTGTAATATCTCACTAAAAGTACTATATTTCTCTCTGAAATGTAGTACAAGTAGAAAGTATTATAAAATGCAAACAGTCAGGTAAAGTACACGTACCTTAAAGTTGTACTCAGCACAGTACTTGAGTAAATGTATTTAGTTACATCACTGATGAATGTATTAAAGTTTAAGAACACAATAAGTAGAAGTGAATCCGAACAAAGGAGAAAAACTGCAAGAAACTTATTATGGCTATATAAAACATAAAGAGGTAAAAATATTGTATTCATCTGAAGATGAAATCAGTGCGATAAGGAAGCAGTCGTGCGTTTTCTTGAAATGTTCAAACCTTTATTGATTTAAGATAAATGAGTGAACACTGCTCTTTAATGTCTTCATGTTGAGGGTTAGGCCAAACAGCTCCGAGTACAAAACCCTCCCGCTCTCTGTTCTCCTGATACACGTAACAAACATCAGACACCACAGAAGAAGAAGAAGAAGGATAACAGCTGCTGTGTGCTGTCAGGCATCAGCGAGTGATAAATAAAGAGCACTGCAGTGACATGAGAAGATAAAATACATTACGACGATGATGATGAAGATGATTGCATGCATCTGAAGGCTGAAATACAGTTGTTTTCTTGTCTGCAGCTTTTCCTTTAGAGGTTAAAGGTCAAGCTCCCAGGTGTAACCACAGACATATGGCACTTTGTTGCCCCCTGCTGTTCATCTGGTGGTCATGTGTGTCTTATGCCACGGCCACAGCAAACACACTGACCACACAGTACATGGTGCGGTTCTCCCATCTCACCGTGGAGCTTCCTGCAGAGACAAAACACGTAGGGGAGAGTTTAGAGAGACCTTTTAAATATGAGAGAGTGTGACAAAGTAAACAGAGAAGACAGACAGAAAGAGAAGATGAGAAGAATACAATAAATAAAAAAGACAAAACAAGTAGAAGTAAAGAAAATAGGAAGAGAACGAGGAGAGAAGGATACAACAAAAGAAAACAGATGAAACAAGTAGAAGTAGAGAAAATAGTAAACACAACGAGAAGAGAGAAGAATAGAAGAACTCTGTCAGAGTGGATCAGCCGTGTGGACTCTGTGCTCACCGTCCATGGCCGTGTCCCAGTAGCAGGAGTTAGCCGTGTGGAGGCCGGCGCCTGTTTTCTGCATCACAGCACACGTCACTGAACAGAGAAACAAACTAAAGTCACAAGTAGCTCTTCATTCCTTTTTGTATTCTAGTTTTAACATTTTTAACCTGGATGTGGTCACACCTTCAACTGGTTTTCTTCCCTCGTAGAAAGGTTTAATATGTCACATGTCTGCATTCAAATACCTGTACCCCCTGTAAATGTCAGCGTTGTCACTCATGAACAGACTTTTTATCCAGTTTTCAGCCACATTTTTATGATAAACCTTTTAGATCTTGGTGGTTTTTAACCTGATGGATGATTTTAGTCGTCAGACATCTGGATCTTAAGTTATCAGAGAAACAGACTGAGCTAACGTT